>NC_068360.1:88989201-89039072 GCF_020536995.1 Dreissena polymorpha
TTGAAAGCACACTGAGAAATTTTCAATATAAATACATCCATAGAATTATAACTACAAATAAATATCTCTTTAAATGCAAATTATCTAACTCAAATCTGTGTGACTTTTGCAGTGAAAACATTGAAACTATAGAACATCTTTTTTGGGAGTGCAAACACATCCAGCCTATCTGGAATCAATTAACATCTTTTCTTGAACAACAGCAACTAAACGTTTAACGTTAAACTATCTTTCTTAAATGTAAGTTTCGGAATTAACTCATTGAAATCAATAGACGGTAATAATATTGTGAATTTTATGGTTATATTGATGAAATATTTCATCTTAAACATGAAGTACATAACACAAGTACCAAATTTTAATTGTTTTGTCCATAGTCTTAAACTAAAAATCCAGATTGAGAAAGAAATAGCCCTCAGTAATGACACTTTACAAATCTTTGAACAAAACTGGAATCGGATTAAATTCTCATAATGTTTTGTCCACTTATATACATTTAACTCTAATATTAGTTTATCTTTCTAAAGTAGTTTTTTTATCTTTCCACAAAAGTTTTGTTTATATTTTTTTTTTAATCTGACAAGATCATTGTGAATATACAACAAAACACACAAATCCAGTATGCTTTCTTCCGCCTTTATACAACTCATCATTTTTCATAACTATTCCTCTGTTGTTCTTTTCTTTTCTCTCTAAAAAAAATAATATATATATATATATATTAGCATATCTTGTATAACATGTCTGAACTTTATTGCTTTATACAATCACTGTGTTGTATGATCATATACATGTCTACATTATATGTATAATATTGAATAACATATTTTTTTGCGTCATTCTCTTGTGAAAATTACTTTCCATCATAGTTTTAAACGGCACGATGAGTTATTTGTTTCGCCAGTACACCTTTTTAATGTCATGCCGTCATAGAAAGCTGATATCATCACAGCATCAGGGTGTATCATATACGCTTCCATATGCCACGGCTAAAATGCTAGATTGAATTCTAATCATAATTTTATAAACATCAATTATAATGTTTCATTTTGTCACAAACGCATTTGTCATGTGTTGTATTTAACCATCTGCTATAGATGTTTGTTAAAAAATAAGTAAAACCAAGCATACTTTAATCTGATATCGGAATTACGGAAACGTATATGGTACACCCCAATAATGTGGTCATGCCGGAATAATTTATATCGATTTACTGTGAAATAACATGGTATGTCGACATAGTTTTGTAGCTTTTCCCACCTTAATTTTACTCGTCATAACGACATTAAGTTGAAGTCTCGACGTAAACGTTTCCGTCTTTTCCCGAAAATATATTTGGTCGACATGATCTAAGTCGACAAATCTACATAACTTATGGCGCCATGCTCTTGTGAAAAGGACTTGCATTCATAGTTTTAGTCGACATGATGAGTTATTTTTTACGCCATGACACCTTTTTCATATCATGTCGTCGTAAAATTTTGACATCATCACATTATTGCAACATTGGCTCATGACTTGCGGCGTCGAACAGATTTTTAGTTTCTGGTATATTCTTTCGAAACACGAAAGACCTCAGACAGTTCATTTTCACAGCAGGAATGCTTGGTATAAAGGCAAAAATAACAAACACTGTTTGCAAACAATAAATATTAATGTGTTCGTTGAGTTTTATGAGCATTTAGAGAGCTCAAATCTCGATTGATTCATTTAGATATTTTTCTTTAACGAATACATGCAAAACGTGTGTTTAACGACTCACATCTTTTTTATATTGCAGATTTGTGTCTTTGTGGCACTGATATATGTTGACTATTCGTTAGCTGTACTTTCAAATCAAGAAAGGGATGTTTGGATTTCGCGTTATCACAAACAGGGCTATACGCGTCTGGATATATGTGGATTTTTGCTTTTCCTACACAACACTGCTCTCAGTTTGAGTCAACTGAGACGGATACTGCAAAGGTTAGGGCTCAAAAGACGCAACGCGTCGTCTCCTCTTCCAGACGTTATACGAGCTATTCGCTCAGTATATAAAAGAGGGATGGCTGTATGTGGTTATAAAACTATATGGAAACTGGTCAACACAACCACAAATGTCAAAGTAACCCAAGACCAACAAGGTGTGTATTGAAGGTAATTGATCCTGAGGGTGTTGCTCTCAGGTCTGCACATCGCCTGCGACGCAGAGTCTATACCAATAAAGGTCCTTATTTTACTATACACGTTGATGGGTATGATAAGCTTAAGCCTTTTGGAAATGCTATACACGGGGCGGTTGATGGATTTTCCAGATGCATATTATGGCTGGAGGCATGTTATTCGAATAATGACCCTCGAATTATCGCGGGCTTCTTTGTTTACTTTGTGAAACGGATTGGTCGCGTTCCACGTCTGGTTCGTGGCGATTCAGGGACAGAAAACGTTTGGGTACGGGCTATGCAGATAGCGTTTAGGTTTAATGACAGGGATAACATGTCTGGAATGAACAGTTACATCACTGGGAGGTCCACTGGCAATCAAAGAATTGAACGTTTGTGGGTAAATTTAAGAGTCAGTTTTGTTTTTGTTTTGGAGGAACTATTTTAAGGATATGGTAGACAGCGGCTTGCTTCGGATTGCTGATCCTGTGCATTTAGAATGCTTGGGATTCTGTTTCATACAATTAATACAACGTGATCTGAACTCTTTCACCCATCTATGGAATTCTCATCGGATTCGGCAGCAAAGAATGTGGAAGCACCAAATGGGATACCGATAGTAAGTTACTACCAGCCTGAGGCGTATGGAACCCGAGATTTTTCATTTCGGCTTCCTTGCGAAGCGGAAACCATTGATCTTATTCAAGAGAGATACTTTGTAAAGAAACCACACTTTGGATGTAAAGATGACTTCATACCCGTCCTAGAACATGTGTGTGAAATGCGGCGGGAGCAACTGCCAATTCCTGAATCGATTGAACGTGCGACTTCTTTGTTCTTGGCATTGACTGAAATATTTAATGGTTACTAATTACATATGCAAAAATATATGCTTAAAAAGTGGTTATATTTTGCAAATTTCATCGTAAAGTTAGTTTAGTTCAAGTAAGTTTCGTTTCGAGTTTTATTTACAATGTGTCGATAAGCAACACCAAATTGATATTCTTGTTATTGGAATTGATCATGAAGTAGTTAAACGTTTTGTTGTTTGTTTTTCTTTGCTAAAATAAATTCACTCATATTGTTGTACACATTTACAGACATTGCAAAATTGGCAAAACAGATTAATCATGTTCATCATTTCATTGTTAGATTGCAAATGAATGAATGAATGAAACGTCACTAATTGTTTAAAACATGGCGGTCATTTAGTTATTAAATCCTCGTAAATTGTTGAATGTTCCTTTCAAAATATGGTTCTTTCGAAATATTTATAAACATTTCATTTAAAACTTCAACATATTAAACGAAACGTATGTTGTAAGTCTTATATTTAATATTAACACGGGCGCAAATTTATGTTATGTTTATTTTGTATATTCTTACTTGATTTGCTGTTCCTGAAACTCTAGTGTATATAGTACATGTTTGAAATAAATGTTCATACTGCAATTCGATCTTTATTTTTTGCATGGTCAAATAATTCGTTTTTGAGGAAATAGAAAATTATTCAAATGTGACACAAAATTGGGCTATTTGTAGATCAATTTTAGGGCTAGTTAATGTGATCGGTCTTTCTTCGTCGTCCGTCAACATTTTCACTAAAGCGAAATCACCTACTCAGCTGTGTCAATTATACCAAAACATGCACAGTTCTCAAAGCTAGTAAGGTTTTAGTTTGCTTTTATTTCCATATTATGTCCACATTGCACATTATTTATCAAAATATTTTTAAAAATTTGAAATATTTGTTTACGAGCCGGTATAGTTTTATATGAGTGGTGATACACGTACCCTTTGACTAGATCGGTCTATGGTCTTACCATATATATATATATATATATATATATATATTCAACCGGATTATTAATTTGTTATTGAAAGCGAATTATGCATTTAATCGCCAATTATACGTGCAGTCATCATGTAAAACGACAAAAATGAACGGCGAATATAAATGTAACGCTTGACTTGCATTGACTTGATGGCATTTTATTTTTCTTGCAGTTGATTACATAATTACAAGTGCACTATATATGTTTCACTAGGGTACATTATTCTGATTGGCTAAAGTATATCATTTGACTGGGCTTTAATATTCAATGAAGCGAGTTGCCTCCACGAAGCGCACGAGGAAATTGAGCGTGGGACTACTTGGATTAATTATGCCATGTGCGACATGTACACAGTCGAAACTGCGTATTGAAAAAGGAGGCGCTTAGCAAATTCATGCACGAATAAATCCCAAATTACATTGTCTTTTAGCCAAACCATCAAAAACATACGCACATGCAGACTGATATTGTAATTACATGTATAAGAATTGAAACGCTCTTTTCTTCCCTTCATCGATGTAAGTAGGTTTGTTTTGGTATTTAATTCGGCTTTATGCAAATTAGTTCCTCACAAAAAACATGCACATGTTCAACTACATACAACTAAACATCTTACATTTAAAAGACCGGAAAGCGCGTTCAAGATAACACTTTAAGAGCTGCAGTGAAGTATCAAGCAGATACTATAATGATGAGCATTACAATCCGATTCAATAAAAACTTTATTCAGATTTAACAAAAGTTGAGCTTCAAATCTTCGCATAGAAGCTGATAATTTAAATTATAAATCTCTTATTCTAAATATCAAATTTGAAAAGATGATTCATAAAACAACATTACAGCTAATAAATTTCAAACTGTTCTTCAGTATTTATTCAGAATAAGAAAGACAAATGAAAACAAAGTTAAGGACATTTCACTTGCTGAAATAGTCAGAAGTGGGTGGGGTAGTGTAATTGCTTATATTAAAATTATATTATGAAGTTTGGAACAATGTGCACAATTAAAATAAGATATACTTCAGTGATACATGAACAAGTTCTAATTAAATCTTTCAAATAGAGTAAATAATCACATGTTTTCACCTTATAAACCATTTTCTTCTTGGGCTTTGGAAGTCCTTATTTTCTTGTTTTGTTCATAAATACATTGACACCAGCTGGAACCTACACTACTGTAGAAGATAATGTTAGAGTATTATTAAATATAACACACTAGAAACACTGAAAAAGTGATACTTTTGTGCAAGAAAATAATGTAAACAACAAGATTTAAAAATAGTACACTTGAAAAAGTATGGTGGGCCAGAAATGATAATTTAAAAAAATATAATATAAAAGATACATAAATACTGAAAACATGTTAATTAAATCCCTTTAATTTTTATAGCGTATGTTAATACTATAAAGATAAGGATTTATCACATGCCATACCCTGTTTCCCATTTAATATAACCATTACATATTTTTTATATTACACATGTGTAATACAACATTTTTAAGCGTTTTCATTGGCTTAGTAATCGTTTATTGGCCAATCGCATTTTGTTATTTTGCTGAAATGACGTTGCAACGTCAAATGACGTCACGAAATGTAAACAACATTCGGGATTTATCATTATGTTTGCGTAAATATTTATTTAATTTGCTCATTTAAAACATGTGATAAAAAGATCTGACACTCGTTGTCATATCATACTGGTATTTTATTAAACTCGTCCAGGAAATTCGTTAGGCTCGCCAAAGGCTCGATTAATAACACAATTCCTGAACTCGTTTAATAAAATATGGTATGATATGACAACTCGTGTCAGATCCTATATATATCAATGTGTTTGTTAAAGTGATATTTTACACTGTTTCCAAAAGATTCAATCAAATTTATATTTGTCATCCTAGTCAACCATTATTTTTCCAACTATTTTTAGACTCAATTTGTATACCTTTTTTCTTACAAAAAGATCTTTTTTTCAGTGTTTCTAGTCTGTTATGTTTAAAAATACTCTCACATTATCTTCTACAGTAGTGTAGGTTCCATCTGGTGTCAATGGATTTATGAACAAAAAAAAAAAGAAAATAAGGACTTACAACGCCCAAAAAGAAAGAGGTTTATAAGGTGAAAACTTGTGGTTATTTACTCTTTTTGAAAGATTTCATTAGAACTGGTTCATGTATCACTTAAGTATATGTTATTCTAGTTCTGCATATTGTTCCAAACTTAATATAGAATGCTAATATGAGGAATTATTATTTGACATTACTCCAACCACTTCTGACTATTTCAGAAAGTGATATCTACTTAAACAACAAAACAAGTAACATAAACAAGAGGGCAAAGAGGCCCTTGGTCGTTCACCTGGGGGAATGAGATCAAAAGAAAGACGAGTTAAACTCGTGTGCAAATAATTCAGAACATTTATATGACAAAGGCTGACTTCAATTCAAGGTTAAGGTCTTCCAAAGTATTTAATATAAGCATATATAGAAAATTACCAATAATAATTAGATACTGATTGATCAGAACATTTTACAACTCAAAAGTGTCAAGGAAACAAAAGTTTTGACCAAAGATCATGAAGATTGGGCTAAAAATGCAACTTCTAGAGTTTTCACATGTTTATATTATAAACAAAAAGAGAAAACTGCCCCACCTATCAGTACCAATTTTGAACTTGTTTGAAAAATCAATAATACCAATTTTCTGACTAAGTTTCATAATGATTGGCAAAAAAAGGTGACTTTAAGGGTGTTCACAAGCTTCTTTTACTACAAAAAATATATGGAAAATGACCCCACGGTGGCTATGATTTTTGACGGACCAGAATCAGTTTAAAACAAACTATACATATAGAGAAAACTGCCCCACACCCTGAAAGCCATATTTTCCCACCGATCTTGACCATTTTCGAACTCGTCCATGATATCCATAAAACCAATATTCTGACCAAGTTTCATGATAGGGAAAAAATGTGACTTACAATGTAACTTTATAGCCATGTCCGGAAAACTGCCCCGCCCCTGGCGGCCATGTTTTTCAACCGACCAGAACCATTTTCAAACTCAAGAAGCGACATATTCTTTACACAAACATTTTGGCCAAGTCAATGTGACTCCTAGAGCATTCACAAGGTCTTTATTTGTTTGACCAAGTGACTTAGTTTACGACCCCACATGACCAGCTTAGAACTCAGTTGAAGTATGATTTTGGCAAATGTCCTGACAAAGTTTCATGAAGATTGAAGAAGAAATGCGGTCTCTAGTGTTCCTAAGGCAAAGGTTCACGACGGACACAGGTCGATCAAACATTAACATGAGCACTAAAGTGCTTATGTGAGCTAAACACTGGGCAGCCAATTTGTTGACATAGGCATTGAAAGGACCAATAGCTGTTGAAGGACGGAGCGCTCTTCTTTTCCGTCACGTACGCCAGGTACAGACATACGTATGTACGTATGTACGTATGTATGTATATACATATGTGACCATATGCGCATCTTGGTACTTCTATATTTTTAATATAAATTCAATTAGTTGCTGCTGAGTGCAGAAACCTAAAAGGTTATACCTTATAATGACTATGGCATCAGAGGGCAATAACTCATCGAATCAGAATGATTAACATTGACATAACATAAATTACTAAGTGCACTTTGCTCTCTTTCTGTTCATTCGTTGGCGCATATTGATAAGGAATGTAAACTTATTTTACTTCAATCTGACCCTCTATATGAATGTGCTTGTATTATTGAATCTTTCACTGACTACTATCTTAAACCTTTTATTGAAAATGTACTTAACAAAACTAGAAATCGTATCAAAATTGAGTTTTGTAACAAAGGTCTTGATTTAATTGATCTTCCTAAAATATTCAAGGATAAAAATGTACGTCGGTTGATTCCCCTTATTTCCGCAATACTGAATCACCTCTTATTTGATACAAATATAGTAAACCTGTAAGAAGTATCGTTTTTAATTATAATTCTATTTCCACAGATATAAATGTAATAAAAAATTGTCCTACATTATGTGACTGTACTAGTTCTATTTATATATATGGTCCTTTTGGACATGTTATTACTGGGGACCTTAATTTCATTCAACATAAAAACCTTAGAAATTTGCTACGCAGAGGCCCTAAGTACAGACTGCCTATTCCTGTTGATTTTGATGACTGCATTAAGAATATCGTAACATCCTTACATGATTATTGCACTAAATGGTGCAGGAAGGAAAATGCTGAAATTACTGCACTCAATGATTGGAAAACAAAAATATTTAGTATGTCCATGAATAAAATATGTTTTTATGATACACATCCTTTGGCCCTACCACATTCACCTAAATTTAATAAACAAAATCTCTGTAAATTGCTTGAAGACTTAAAATCTAAATTCGTCTTAGTTCCTGCTGATAAGGCTGCTAATAATGTTATAATAATATGACGAGTGTTTTATGTTCAAACTATTTCACAAGAACTTTCACAAACTACATCATATTGTGAGTACAATAAGCAACCTAATGAAACTATTACCGACCATGTTGCCCACTGCATAAAGTTAAATGTAATAGTCAATATTACTGACAAGAAATTGCCATCACTTTACTGGATACCTAAATTACATAAGACGCCTTATAAAAGTCGTTTTATCGCTAATTCAGTGTCTTGTACCACCAAACAATTATCAGTGTATCTTACATCTGCATTGAGTGCTATTATATATCATATAGCTAAATTTTGTAATAAAGTTTATGAAAATCGTTATATTAACCTATTTTGGTCAATAAAAAACACCTTAGAAGTAATTGATAAAATTGAAAATAAAAAATATAAGGTGTCACAGGTAAGTACTTATGATTTTTCTACACTATATACAACGCTTCCTCACGCTTTAATAAAATCCAAACTTGTTTCTTTGATTGAACAAACTTTTGCTAAAGAGAAGTGTTTGTATCCAGCTTTAAACACTAAAACAGCTTTTTTTACTAATCAGATATTAGATAATTACGAATAGCGAACTTATGTTAGAATTATCTAAAACTAAGCAAGTAGATTTGTTTAACCTTACTAGTAGGTACATTGATGACATACTTAATTTAGATAATCCATTATTTGAACAATATATTCACAAAATCTACCCAAAAGAACTAGTCTTAAAAAGATCGTGTATATCCAATACAGACGCTGCGTATTTAGACTTACATTTAACTATTAATAATAATTTGATCTAAACTAGTTTATACGACAAACGGGACGATTTTAACTTTGAAATTGTGAATTTCCGTTTCTAGATGGCAACATCCCTAAAGGACCTTCCTATGGTATTTACATTTCGCAGTTGGTACGTTATGCCAGAGCATGTTCGTGTATTAAAGATTTTAATGATCGTAATCTAATATTAACTAAAAAATTGCTAAAACAAGGCTTTTTTGTTTATTCAATATAATACATACAATGTATACATGTATATGATCATACAACATAGTGATTGTACAAAGCAATAAAGTTCAGACATGTTATACAATATATGCTAATATATATTTTTTCTAAAGAGAAAAGAAAAGAACAACAGAAGAATAGTTATGAAAAATGATGAGTTGTATAAAGTCGGAAGAAAGCATACTGAAAAAAATATACACAAATATTTTAGAAAGATAAACTAACATTAGAGTGAAATGTATATAAGTGGACAAACATTATGAGAATTTAATCCGATTCCATTTTTGTTCAAAGATTTGTAATGTGTCATTACTGAGGGCTATTTCTTTCTCAATCTGGATTTTTAGTTTAAGACTATCGACTAAACAATTAAAATTTGGTACTTGTTTTTTGTACTTCGTGTTAAAGATAAAATATTTTATCAATATAAGAATAAAATTCACAATATTATTACAGTCTATTGATTTCAATGAATACATTCCGAAACTTACATTTAAGAAAGATAGATTAACGTTTAGTTGCTGTTGTTCAAGAAAAGATACTAATTGATTCCAAATAGGCTGGATGTGTTTGCACTCCCAAAAAAGATGTTCTATAGTTTCAATGTTTTCACCGCAGAAGTCACACAGATTTGTGTTAGATAATTTGCATTTAAAGAGATATTTATTTGTAGCTATAATTCTATGGATGTATTTATATTGAAAATTTCTCAGTGTGCTTTCAATAGTTGCTTTATATGGCATGGTAAATATGTGTTTCCAATTAAGTTCATGTTCTCCGAAAAGGACTTGCCATTTATTTTGGATTTTGGAGTTTGCTGTAGGGTTTTTAATTTGTAGTGTGTAAAATATTTTATTCCGTTTGTTTTTTCTTCCAAGTATGTTTTCTACGAATGTTGTTTGAGTACATGGTGTATTATTTGTATTGATTTCAGATTTAATATGTATGGGTATGCTTTTGATTAGTGTGTAGTACTTCAGAAAATTATTTGAAGGTATTCCGTATATGTAGCATATATCATCAAAAGAGTAGAAATCCTTAATTACGTGGTCATATAATTGGTCGACATATTTAATGCTTCGTTCAAACCAATTTTTATAGAAAAACGTCTTATTGTTTAAAGTTATGTCTTTATTGTTCCATAAAATAATTTTACTGCTGGTTTGGGTTTCTAGGTTATGAGTGACATCACTCCATGCTTATAAAACATCAGACAGAAATATGTTTTCGTTTGCAATTTCATGTAAGATAGTATTGCTGATGTTGCATTCAAAGAGTAAGGAGTCACCATATTTTTTTAGGATTTTCTGGTAGAATAATTTCCATTTACTCGTATTGGTATCATCTAGGTATCTTTTAACCCAGCTGCATTTGATTGCATTCAAGAATGAGTCAATGTTCGTTAATTGGATACCTCCATTTTCTACAGATTGAATTAACTGAGTTCGTTTTATTTTATCAGGCTTACTGTCCCATATGAAATTAAATATTGCTGATTTTATATCGTTAATAACATCATTTGGTGGATTTGGGAGAACTGTTAATACATAAATTAATTTAGGAAGTGCAAACGTTTTCAATACTGTGTTTTTTCCGAATAGTGTAAGTTTACGGTGATGCCATGATTTTAAGCAGTTTTTAAAATTCTGTAATTTAGGTAGTATGTTTTTAAGAACTGTATCCTTTTCATTATTTGTGAAAGTAATTCCTAACGTTGTGGCTTCATCGGATGTCCAATTAAATTTAATTTCTTTTTTATAAAGGACATTACTTTGTTTTAATTTACCTGCTCGTAGCACAGTACATTTTCTTTTGTTTAGTTTAAGACCCGATGTCATTCCGTAAAGGGTTAGTGACTCTATAAGGTTATGGAAAAAACCGTAATTGTCGTTTAAAAAATAAGTTGCATCGTCAGCAAATAGGGACTGTTTGATATCTTCATCAGGTTCTAGTGATATGCCTTTTATGTGTGTATTTGATTGGATGTGATGTGATAGATATTCGATGCAAATAATAAATAGCGATGAAGAGAGTGGACATCCTTGTCGAACCCCTCGTTCGATGTTAAAACTGTTTGAAAAGAAGCCATTGTTAATGATTATACTGTTAATATCGGTATAGAATAGTTTGACCCATTGAATGAGACTTTCACCAAAGTTCATATTTTCTAAGCAAGAGAACATAAATGAATGATCAAGCGAATCGAATGCCTTTTCAAAGTCTGCAAAGAATATTAGACCAGGATTGTTTGAATTGTTGAAATAGTTTATGCATTCTTGGATAAGACGAACGTTTTCACCAATGTAACGTCCTTTTATGAAACCAGATTGAGATGTTGAAATGATTGATGGTAATATTTTTTTAATTCTGTTTGCTATACTTTTAGTTGCAATTTTATATTCATTGTTTAGTAAACTAATCGGGCGCCAGTTTGATAAGGATTCTAAGTTTTTTCCAGGTTTTGGAATAAGTGATCTTATACCTTGTTTTTGTAGCGTAGTTAAGTTTTCGTTGTTAAATGAATAGTTAAGTGAATTAATTAGATGTGTTTTTATATCGTTCCAGAATATTTTATAAAATTCGATTGTGATGCCATCAGATCCTGGGCTTTTGTTATTTTGCATTTCTTTTAGGGCTAATCCACATTCATATTCATTAAGCAATCCGTCGCACAAGTCTTTTTCCTCTTGGTTTAAAGCGTGATTGTAACGTAATGTACATATACTATATATAATATTAAGAATTTATCTCATTGTACATTATGGTATTGTTATTGTCGGGTTATTGTTGTATATAGAACTTTGAAATTTAGAAATTGATTATATAGATGTGTAATGTAATGGGTTATAATGAATATATTATTATTATTGTTGTATAAACTAATTTAGGAAATAGAACTTTGAAATTTAGAAATTGATTATATAGATGTGTAATGTAATGGGTTATAATGAATATATCATTATTATTAACAAAGTAATTTAAGAAATAGAACCTAGAAATTTAGAAATTGATTATGTAGATGTATAATATAATTAATATATTATTCTTATGAGTTTATATTTCAGTAATATGTATATGAAAAGTTAAGATGAATGTATATATGCAATGTTAAGATAAAGTCTGAACAATTAATAATACATCTTGGGAGGTATTTACAAAACTAGGTTAAGATTTATTTAAAGTAAGAAAGCAAACACACTCAGGGTGGGGTATAATTGGAATCAATAACATAGAAAGTCAGACCTGATTAAATCCAAATAAGAATACATTGAGTCCAGAGTCAGCATATAGATACGAGATTATAAGTAACACTCATGGTCAATAAACAGCACAGATGAAAAGATCCGCTATTGTCTGGAGAACAAAAGTCATAGTACTGACGAAAGTAACATAATTACTCTATACCAATAAAAATTGATTAGTACCAATATATATTGATTAAATTTTAGTATATCCGCCAAGCAAGTGAATACATGAAAAAGTGTTCCTTCTAGAATATTCTGAAGAATCAACCAATGAATAATAACCATACTAGCTGAGGACCAATCAAAAGTTTAAAAGAAAAATATGCAAATTAAATTGGGGACAAAATGGGGATGTTTTGAAGGAGAGCGGGACTCTGCGCTTGGGTTAGGAAAATACAACAGATAGACTTAGAAAATAATGTTTAAACTATAAATACAATTTTGATGTTGGAGAATAGAGTAAAATAAAGAAATATTTTAGACATCAGAGACTTGTTTTATCTTCATTACGTGACACGTGTTTAACTGGTGCCGTTGTGTAACGTAATGTACATATACTATATATAATATTAAGAATTTATCTCATTGTACATTATGGTATTGTTATTGTCGGGTTATTGTTGTATATAGAACTTTGAAATTTAGAAATTGATTATGTAGATGTGTAATGTAATGGGTTATAATGAATATATTATTATTATTGTTGTATAAACTAATTTAGGAAATAGAACTTTGAAATTTAGAAATTGATTATATAGATGTGTAATGTAATGGGTTATAATGAATATATCATTATTATTAACAAACTAATTTAAGAAATAGAACCTAGAAATTTAGAAATTGATTATGTAGATGTATAATATAATTAATATATTATTCTTATGAGTTTATATTTCAGTAATATGTATATGAAAAGTTAAGATGAATGTATATATGCAATGTTAAGATAAAGTCTGAACAATTAATAATACATCTTGGGAGGTATTTACAAAACTAGGTTAAGATTTATTTAAAGTAAGAAAGCAAACACACTCAGGGTGGGGTATAATTGGAATCAATAACATAGAAAGTCAGACCTGATTAAATCCAAATAAAAATACATTGAGTCCAGAGTCAGCATATAGATACGAGATTATAAGTAACACTCATGGTCAATAAACAGCACAGATGAAAAGATCCGCTATTGTCTGGAGAACAAAAGTCATAGTACTGACGAAAGTAACAGAATTACTCTATACCAATAAAAATTGATTAGTACCAATATATATTGATTAAATTTTAGTATATCCGCCAAGCAAGTGAATACATGAAAAAGTGTTCCTTCTAGAATATTCTGAAGAATCAACCAATGAATAATAACCATACTAGCTGAGGACCAATCAAAAGTTTAAAAGAAAAATATGCAAATTAAATTGGGGACAAAATGGGGATGTTTTGAAGGAGAGCGGGACTCTGCGCTTGGGTTAGGAAAATACAACAGATAGACTTAGAAAATAATGTTTAAACTATAAATACAATTTTGATGTTGGAGAATAGAGTAAAATAAAGAAATATTTTAGACATCAGAGACTTGTTTTATCTTCATTACGTGACATGATGTGTATTTTTAAAAAGGGTGTTATTTTCAACTTTTTTTCGTTTATAGAGGGTTTCGAAAAATAAACGTTGTTCTTCTATTATTTGAGTTATGTTTGTTATATCTTGGCCATTGACTACTAATTTGTGAACAGTTTTTTGTTCACTTCTACGTTTTTCAATGTTTGCGAAGTATTTTGTATTTCTTTCATTGTGTTCAACATGCTGTGCACGCGCTCTTAGTATTATTCCATTGAGATGTGTATGATAGATTCCATCTAATATTTGTTTTTTAATGTTATTTCGTTTTCAATGTCGGTGGTTTTATTTGTGTTTGCTTGATGCAATTGTTTTTCAAGTGTTTTAATGGTTTTTATGGTTTCAGTTTCAAGTTTGTGTGTTTCTTTTTGTTTAAATGATGTGTATCTAATTGTTGTGTTACGTATATACAAAGCTTTTTATATCATAACCTAAGAAATAAATTTGCTAGATTTTACTCTAAGTATGGTGATTTAATTTAAAAATATAATCTTTCTTTAAAATGGCATTTAAATAATGGAATCTCCCATCCATCATTTTACGGAGATGTTTTGAAGCGTGTCCGCAAATTAAAATATGTTAAACCAAATGTTCATATTAAACTTTTCAATTTAATTAACTTGTTTTTATCAAAAGGATACGATGCTTATGTACTTAAAAACACGTGTTTGATGGTTTTCGATTCTCTATATCTTTCTTCCCTTAAAATTTGGAATCATTAGTGATATTATAGGCATTTTTTCACTGTTGAATAAAATTGTGTCATTGTGTCGTATGAACAATCTGTATGAAAACTACATTATAGGCATTTGCACTGTTTAATAAAATTGTGTCATTGTGTCGTATGAACAGATCTGCATGAAAACTACATTTGGACTCAAATCGTACATCAAATTATTTCTGTCTTCAGTTGTCAAAACACCTATATACTGTTTGATTCCAATAATGTCGCTTTAATGGAATTACCATTTTTATTCATTTGCTTCTTAATATTAAATCACCTAAACTTGTCTTATTAGTAGCACAGCCCCATTAATATTTTTATTTAGTACTGCCCCTGGAATTTGTTCACGTCATTATGGATTTTTGTGACGTCATACGACCGACTTTCCCAGTTGTAATCTACATGAATAGGTCATTGGGTTTATAACGTTCCATTTTATTTATATTTTCTCTCTGATAGGCGTTTCTTGTTTGATTTAATTATTTTTATTTTTTTAGCAGTCACATAAACAACCAAGCTATGTAATATGGAATTTTTACACCCATTATTGCTGCTTCTTCCTGTATGTGCGCGATGATTATCTGAGATATTAACTCCATGACACTATATTCTCAAATCTTTTCTATAAAGAAGGAATGTAGTTGACATTTGTTAATAGTTTTATTTGATCGTTCGTCAAAAAGTTGTAACTCTGTTACTCTTGTATCTTCAATGCAATTGAGTAATTAAATAGTAATTAAATTGAATGCGTTTTAATTCCCTTGTATTATTGTTTAATTTGAGTTACAATGCCATGACGTTAAATTTTATTTACACTTAAATGTATTATGAATATTGCTGGGCCAAGTGTGAGGTTGAGCGCTCTATAACCAGATTTAAACCCCCAATGCTTTGCATTGACCGTTCCAAGGCGGTGACCCCAGCTTTATTCATTTTTTGTGTTTATGTTGGTTTGTATTGTGCTGTATTGTGCTGTTTTGTACTGTTTGGGCAATCGGTCACTTGCTTTAAATAAAAGACCAACTAATTGTTTTTAATGAAAATTCAATACTGCTCCAGCAGCTGGAGTTTTACTTCTTTATAATGAATAACATTGTTTTGTAGCTTCATTCAAATGTTTTCAGAATTATAGAAATGGTTAAAGTTGAAAAAAACAACATTTGAACGTCCATCATTTGGAGAAAAGTATATCATAAACATATAAATATTATGGGCAATAACTCATCCAATCAGAATGGTTACATTAGCATGAATAACAGTGTTTTGTACTTTCATTCAAATGTTTTGAGAATTATAGAAATGGTTAAAGTTGAATAAAGAAGAGCTGTCTCCATAGGATGACATATGCCCCAGAAAAATGCTTTGATAGAAGTAATGAGCATTTTTCGAAACCTAAACGCTGATTTTGAAACATAAATGCGGACCCTAAGTTCAAGGTCAAGGTAAAAGGGGTCAAACATTTTGTGCGTATGGTAAGGTCTTGTTCATATGTGCCTGCTTACCAAATATGGAGGTTACATCTGAAGCGACATAGAAGTTATATGAGCATTTTTTGAAACCCTAACGCAGATTTTGAAACCCAAACGCGGACCATAAGTTCAAGATCAAGGTCAAAGGGGTCAAAATGTGTGTGCGTATGGAAAGGCCTTGTTCATATACACATACATACTAAATATGAAGGTTACATCTGAAGTGACATAGAAGTAATGAGCATTTAAAAAAAAAAGAATGACGGACAGTCCGATCACTATATGCCCTCCTTCGGGGCATAAAAACAAAAACATTTGACCTCCATCATTTTGAGAATAATATATCATAAACATAAAAACATAAAGATAACAAGCAAATTCCTTGAATTGATATCCCTGCCAAATAAATTGTGTTTATGGATGGGTGTAGAACTAAAAGAAAAGGTATAGGTTAAGGGTTGTGCCTTTTCTCAATTATTTTTGTTAACTAATTGGATGGGTTTGCAGACAATAAAATGCAGTTATTACATAATCCTTTGATGCATAGTAAAGGAATGACCTAATAATATATCAAATTTGTGACCTTTGACCTCAATGTATGACCTTGACCTTAGACCCTAGGATTATGGGTGTTGAATGTGAAGCACCCTCAGATGATTGAGAACAACTATGGCAAGTTTCATGGCTCTGACTCATGTGTTAATGGAGATTAATCTCTAAGCTTATATTAAAACGCATTTTTTCAATATATAAAGGGTCATAACTCCATTATTAACAGATGGTGTACAATGCCATTTGGCGTGCATCATCCTCTTATCCATATATATTCTCATACTAAGCTTCAATAAGATCCGCCACAGCACTTCTAAGGTATGGCTCCGGACACAAAAGTGCCGGACGGACGGACGGAAGGACGGACGGAAGGACAGACGGATGGACAACGCCAAAACAATATCCCTCCGCCTATGGCGGGGGATAAAAAAATCAAGATTAACAACAGACATATCACGTTTAAACGTAAACAAATTTCCCTCAATTTGGTTATTCTGAAAGAACTGAACAAAAGTGTCACTATCTATGTAAAAGCCATACAGCACTAGTGTATGGATGAATCGTACTGAAAGTACTGTTCAATAGAACATTTGCGATAAAAATTGAACTAAAAATGAGTAAAAATAAACATTACAATAAAAACTGAACTAAAAATGTTATTTCACAGTAAGTCAATATAAACTAATCCGGCATGACCATATTATTTGGGTACCATATACGCTTCCATAATTTTTAAACAACGCCCTTTGTCCACATAAATTATATCGACTCCTTAAGTTATATCACCATGTCAACATTATGTTACTTGCAAGTCATCAAGATATATACCGTCATACAGTAAACAACACAGAAATAGTTAAATTTACAAGACGGCTAAAGGTTAAAATATCGTCAGAGATTTAGGCTCTTATGTCAACATGCGGGTTGTTTAAGTCTTGACAACTTATCTTATGTCGACAAATCAACATAATTTTAGGCGTTATGCTCTTGTGAAAATGATTTGACATCCTAGTTTTAGTCGACACGATGAGTTGTTTTTTTACGCCATGACACCTTTTTCATATCATGCCGTCATAGAATGTTGACATCATCACAGTATCAGGGTGTACCATATACGTTTCCATACGGAATGACCGCAGTCGACGGGTAATTGTAATTGTAAAACTACTGGTATTCATTATTTCCATTATAATAGGCAGTTCCTCTTTATTAAGTTAATTATGTATACTTATGTTCAAGTTAAATTTTTAAATTACGAGTCGGTACAAGACCAAAGCGAAGCACAAATCATTGCGTGTCAACCACCGTGTCAGTTAAAATCTACATTGATTTTTGGAAAGCGTGATGTAAAATTACCATAAGGGAAAACAGAAAATAAATGACAGAAGAGTAGTTGTACATGCCATTAACGTCCTCTTGTCAATACTACTCTAGGTCTTTTAAACATAAGGCGAGATCAATATGAATAAAAACAAGGAGACTTGGCTATTAAACACACATGTTTCAATATCGACCTTTTCTTTAATAATAGGCATTATATTTGATCGATCTATTTAACGATATATAGTTATATTTCTTTAATCCTATCTAATCATTAGCTAACGAATTGGCAAATAATTAACTAAATCAAATGTCAAATAATCAACTCATAAAGAATTAGACATAATATTGGCATTTGCGTGTATTGAATTAGATATCCCATGACATGGCCCTCAACTGTTTAATGCGTATGTGCTTTCCTACGTGTCAGGTTAACGTCACGTTGGTCTCTGATAAAGCCATAATGAAATAAAAATATATAAATGGTAGTAAAGAATAAACTTAGTCTGAATTAATACCCGTTTTAGAGCCTGTACAATGCACACAAGCTAATCAAGGACGACACTATCTAATTTTATAGGGTTTTTCGTTTAAAGAGAGTCTCTTGTACTGGGATGACAATAAATGCATATGCATCAAGCCCTGTTTTCCCAAAATGAAGCTTAAACTATCTTTTATATTAATGATTTAAAAATAAAAGATAATAGTGATAAAAACTTCAAAATTACCTCGCTGACAAGGCAAATAAACAAAATCAGTTTTAAATCAAATAAACAACCAATACGTTCTAAATTTTTACCTTGTGGCATTTTTATGTAAACATCTAAAAGGGACCTTTTCACAGTTTGTCATTAAATGCTTAATATTTGATAATTGTAAACATTGGATCTGAAAAACTCCATTAAAAAAAAACAAGAATAAATTTTAATTAAAGAAATACAAAAAGTTACCCTCAAGTGGGTTCGAACCACTGATCCCTGGAATAAAAGTCTATCGTTTAGACCACTCGGCCATCCGTGCTCATACACTGAGAGATTTATTTTATTTTATATAAGCAATCCTCGTAGTATGAAAAAATACAACGACAACAACAGACCTCTCCAAATTATTAAATCGTTTATTTGTTCTCAATTTACCAAAACGTGAAAAGGTCCCTTTAATGTCTTCGGACTTGCAAATTGAATGAGTTCAATTCACTGTCAGATTTTACATCATGAATAACTTAAAGGTTAAGTGGTTGCCTGTTAGACTGGGGCCAGTAGATTTAAGCCCAGGAAACTATACTTTATTTCAAAAGTTGGTTACAGTTGAGCTCAAAAGCAGGGAAACTAGCTTTTTTCAAAGCTTGAACAACTCAATCCAATTAAACATATAATACAAATTGGCGACTGCTGATCAATTAGGCATAGGAAATGATTCAAATTCGGCTCAGAACACGACATGTTGCTTTAAAAGTCTGTCATGTCGGCAAAATTGTTGTTCAATAATTTAAAGAAAATAGATAAAGTATGAGACACACATAACACAACATGCACATGATTCTAGGCTTGTTATTCTTTAGCAAGGCAACCAAAATTCTAAAGATGGTCGCCAGTGCAGCAACCAATTGCGAAAAAAAAGAGACATATTGTTGTTATTTTGTCTAAGTTATCTCTTTAACATAAATATGAGGATAAACAGTGCACACACATCTCGAACTGTGCTTTAAGACACATTCTTCGAAAATTTGAATGGGTTGTGTTTATTTCAAAGTTGCGATATAAAAAGCTATAACATAATTTTGAAAACTGAGTTGCGTCAAAGATTATGCAATAACAAACAACTTCAGTGCCTTCAGCGCTTTGGTAATCATTTTAAACGGATATATCAAAACAATAATCGTGTTATTAAAATTTACTTTACAGGTTGCTAAAATGTTCTGTGAAATAGGTGCTGCAAACATATTACATTTTTTTGTAGTGCTCTGTTAAATCGACTCTATTTGAAATGTCTCAATACTACGAACATGAACATGAACATGATGTTCATGAATATACACGAAGTTCTTATACTTACGATTTATAGTGAAAGTAGTATATTATAACATATGAATATCAATATATAGAATTTCATATAATTGAGGCAAGTATATAGGTTGGAAATATTGCTGGCTGCTTGTGTAAAAGCAAATCATAAAGAGTAGATGACACTGGAAAACTGTGATAGAACGAGTTGTTAAGTCAGCTGTAAATCTTAATGCATGACCACACCAGACATGTAAGTCATGTGCCATAACGGAGCATGTTTTATGTGTGTCTTGCCATGTTTATGAAAAACAACATGTGTCATATGAAGTTTCAATCAATACCCGGACGAATGCGTTGTCATTGTGGTGCATTAAAAATGAAGTGTCAATATTTCCTTAACAGGCCCAAAAATTACAACATCCTATAATTATAATCATAACAACGTAACAATTTGTCATTTCAATCGATCGTTTGTGGAATTATTAAATGGGCAAAGAAGGTAGTTCAAATGATATCCTCGTTTGCCCGAGAAAATATATAATTATCAATATAAAAGTCGATCTTTATCTATGAAGTGTACCCCAACAGTGAACAAGTTTATTTCATATGATGTCATTGTGAAATTTTCGGTCCCATTCCAAACTTCGACTTTATTCTTGCAATCATTTCTTCAAGTCATTATATAATTTATACCCTTTGATAGTTCATGAATAAATTATAGAAAGAGACGTATTCATGTAGCGACGAACCAGGGTCTTTTGACAAAAGCAATGAGTCCAATAGCAAACAATTTGTATTATCAAAAAATACTATTTCGGTCTGTATTGTTATGAGAGGGGTAAACATATGGCAATGTCTCTGTGAACAGACTGGATATGCAAATATTGGAATTCGAGTCCGTGATCTTTTGTATTCGCGGGTTCTAACAACGCAATAGTAGAAGGTTGAGTTTTTTTTGCATTCACAGTTCTCAATTAATAAAACGTTGAACATGAGTTCACCAATTACTACAGGTATACTATAGACAACAACAAAAAGGCTATATAATCGCTAGACTTTAAAATAAAGTTTGCAATTAACGTTTCTTAATAATTAAATTGAAACAAAAGTTTAACTATGGTGTTTGTTAACCCGTTTGTCGCATATTCACCGCATGAAATGTGTGTTATCATTGTCAAACCACACATTAGTGTAAGTAGATAAAAATTATACTACGGGAGTACCACACATAAGTGTAAGAGATACAAACTATACTACGGGAGTGCACAACATAATGTGTCCTCACATGCCTTATTATGTTTGGTTTTCTTTACCATCGAAGTATATCGTATTTTAATACTTGATTAACACGCAGTTTTTTTTTCGACACATGTAAATCACACTTTCATAGCCGCGTCATGCGAAAATCGGTCTTATGCGTTTCGGCCAGCGTATCTTAAGCCCAACATGTGCATTGGCGCAGTCTGGTCAGAGGCGATTCTGATTGCTATAAAATCACCCAATGTGTTATGGTCTCATTATGTATCTCCTAACCAGACTGAGAGATGCGCAGGCTGAGTGAGTTAAACATATGTTGGGCGCATATGGAATAAGACCCATTTTTGCATGACGAGGGTCATTAAAAATCTCATTGAGAATTGTTAATGGCACATTTTAGCACAATACTTTTCGATACAAAATTGAAATCAAAATAGCAAATTTGTAAATAAAGGCAGCCTATCCAGGCATTTATGAATTATTTCCCGACGTGCTGACCGAGTACGGCAAACATTTGTAGGCGGATAATTAAACTATTTACCTCGTATCTTGACACTATACTATTTGCTTGTTTCCCCATCTTGAAAGCAAAACTGTGTTTATCGATAGTCAATTATATATTCCCCGGGCGATTTAGTGAACGAGTACTGACCCTGACATTCTGCAAGATCGATTTTAACGCGTAGTTCTAACTGGGCCACAATTTGTGTCGTTTGAACATACAGAGAGTGGTCCGGAATTCCTTACACTAAATAGTGATACATCCTTTGCGCTGTGCACAGACACAGTGCTGTAGCAAACGTTCAGAGGTTTTATCTCGATTCAGCCTATGAAATATTCTAATATATTCATGCGTGTCTGCTGGCGTTATGTAAAAGTCATTTGAGGTGAAAGGCTGAGTAAAAAAGGCGAATTAGTGCTCTATACCCATGTTTAGGTCAGAGTTGTTGACACCGTGTGAACTGCTAGGGTAACAAGTAATGCATAAACAACAAAGTACGGGTAAAATAATAATAATATTCATACTTTAATTTGTGCACATAACATATCAATACAATCCACAGTCACAATTATTAACAATTCAGATATATCACAGATAGTTACCATCAGAGATCATAATACATACATATATATATATATATATATATATATATATATATATATATATATATATATATGGTTCATACTCTATCACAATTTATTACGCTTATTGGTCAATATTACATTATATTTAATTATAGAAATACAAGTGCACTGGATTACCCGTAAAGTTTGACGAAAAATCGCACAAAACGTATTTCCAACGGGGTCTCAAGCCGTCACATGTAGATCTAAGTGACGCAAACGTTCATCATAATTTCGTCATATATGATGGAATAAAGTGACAACGGCCTTACAATGTCATATTATAGTATTAATAAAATAATTCTTGTTGTTGAATAAGAAAACACGTCATATGATGATGAAATTGACAGGATTGCACTAACACAGTTTAAAAATGTATAACAATATGGTTTACAGTTTAAAAATGTATTGCAATATGGTTTACAGATCTAAAAATTGATTAAAAAGGTAATAATGTAGATACTCTAGTTTCTCATTTATTTCCATTTCTTTTAATAAATGCTTCTTAACAAGTTTTTTAACGTATTCTTACACTTTGTACATCGTATATTTTGTGCCAAGTTATTCCAGTCTTTTATTGCATTATGGTAAAAAGATTTGGAAGTAAAAGTATCAACTGGACGTACGTGATAATCACTCTTATCATTAGATCTAGTCCCGTACGAGTGGATATTACTATATTTAGTAAAATTGTTGTGCATATAACTGGGAGCTATATTGTTAAAAATCTTATATACATGATTACGTCGCAATTGTTTACATCTATATTCCATATTCAAAAATGTAAGATCCTTAAATCTGCAACACGAAGTGATATTCTACAATGCTAGTTATGAATAAAACGTACAACATTGTTTTGAGCCACCTGCAAATTCCTTTCAAAGTTTGTGTAAGACCACAGAAGATGATGCGTAGTCTAGATGGCATTGTATTAAAGAATTACGAAGAGTCTTCCTAAGAGACTTATTTAGAAAACTTTGTTGACGATATAAACACGTAAAATACTATACTATATATAAATACTATATACAATAGGTGTACCTGACAAATCTGCATCTTGAAATGAACCGAGATATTTAACTGTACTTGTAGATTTAATTTCCTCGCCATTACATGAAATAGTAAAATTTTGAATGTTGCTTAACTTTCTCTTGGATCCAAAAAGAATACATTCTGTTTTCCCAAGATGCAAAAAAAGTTTGTTATCAATTAGCCATTAACTACAATTAGGTGAAAAAGGTATTTTGACGATATATTTATAAAGGCGATTGGAGGAATCTGCACAGTTCTTTACGTCAACAGAGGTTAACGATCAGTAACACAAATACATACGATATGGTCATGGAATGTTGGTATGCAATTTGGCCTATGTTTGTGCATTTTAATTCACACCCTGCCTTAATCTTCGTATTATAATAACAGAAAACAACCTACAAATATACATTATTGTAAACACAGATCTATGTAAAACAGCAGGCGCACGTTTCTTGTTAGTATCTGATCAGCTATGTTTTACAAAAACTTCGAAATAATTAACTGTTAGTTAAAACAAATACCCAGATGATTCCAAGTATTCATTCTTGCAAGAACAGTACAGAGAGAAGGGATGGCGAAAGTCGCTCTTTCCTGTGGAAATCGGCGCTAGAGGATTCCCAGCACAGTCGCTGTGGAGAATGTTCAGTGCCTTGAGCATCAAAGGAGCAGACAGGAAGAGAGCAGTGGGCAAACTGAGCCTAGCAGCAGAAAGGGCATCCAGTTGGTTGTGGAAGAAGAGAGAGGAGCTGGAAACCTACCACCAACACGTAGTGTCTGATCAACACTGCGGGCCCGCCGCCTGGAGAGTGTCCTGTGATTAACAGGAAACACTTGTTGAAAGGCGGTTCTCAGCTGAGGATGTTGGTGGTACTAGCAGTACAGAACTGTATCTCACTCATTTACTGTCCGAGAAACAGGTGACATTTGGGAAAGACCAGATGACAACCAAAAATAGTTTGGTGAAACTTGGAGAGACAGGTGACCCCCAGGAACAGCCTGGACCGGGGGACAACGGGCTAGCACCCTTGAGTGCAGTCTTCGAGAGAGGGCAATCCACATACAACAGCTACAGACTCGAACAATGAAGAATACCCTCAGAATCTTCCGAGAGGTAGGGCGGAAGAAAGACTCGATAGGACGGATTTTACGGTAACGACACAGCTAGCCCAAACGACATTGACTGGAACACCGACAGTTGTGAGATGCAGGTTTGGCAAGGTCTGCAAAAACCTCAGAGACCTTCGAATCCACCAAGCCAGAACTGCGTGTGGTCGGAGAACTGAACAGCAACAACGCCCAGGTTCGATCCCTGGTGAGACGCAGGAGGATCCTAGTCAGGACACAACTCATAAATCTGGGGACCTCTCCGCTGTTGAACAGCTTACCGCCCCAACAAGGAGTGCCACTTCGACACTTTCTGGCGAGATGCAGGATGAAGAGGACCCGCTTCTGGAAATACTTAGATCACAAGAACTAACTGAGCAAACACAAGACCTGCCGCAGCCCAAAGCCAATCAGGCCCCCGTGGAACAACGACAACCAATTGACTGGCCGAAGATTACAGACAAACGAGCCTGGAACAACTTAGACAAGGAGCTAGATGTCATATTGACATCCACCATGCAAGGACCAGTAGAAAAAAAGTTAAAGTGAATGACAACTCTATTTTACACGATTGCTAAGGATCGATTTGGCACCATGAAAACACATCGACCAAAGCCCCAGCAGACACCCAACAGGAGACAGAGTCGCATGAAACAGATAAGAGGAGAGCTGAAGAGCCGCAAGAAGTCATTCAAGAAGGCAAGTCAAGAAGAGAGATTGGGCCTCCAGGAGCTACGAGACATTCTGAGGAGAGAGCTACAGACTGTAAGGAAGGCTGATAATACGAGAACGGCGAGACGAAGAAGGGCATGAAAGAGAGCGGAGTTTGCATCTAACCCATACAAATTGTCCAAACAACATTTGGACAAAGAAAGGTCATGCCAGTTAGAAACCAGCATGGCAGACATCGAGTAACACCGCAGACGGGTCCACTCAGACCCAGACAGTGAAAACAACTCGGAGATTGCCCAAGACTAAAAGTTGCGAGGAAGGCGAGAGTGGGATCAGCCCCAGGACCAAAACAAGATACCATACAAGGTCTACAAGATTTGCCCTCTCCTGCTGCGTAGACTATGGAACCTACTTAAGGTGATCTGGAGGATGGGGATACTATCTGATGAGTGGCTACATGCTGAAAGTATATTTACCCCAAAGGACAAGAACTCCAAACACATCAGCCAGTTCAGGACAATATCTTTGCTCAACGTGGAAGGTAAAATATTCTTAGCCAGAAGACTGACAACCTACCTTACCACAAATGGGTACATTTATACGGCAGTTCAGAAGGGTGGAGTGCCAGGTTTCTCAGGGTGTGTGGAGCATACCAGTGCAATCAGCCAGCTCATTAGAGAAGCAAAGGTGAACAAAGCAGAGCTTGCTGTAGTATGGCTAGACCTTGCAAACGCCTATGGATCTATTCCACATAAGCTCATCGAATCAGTCCTCCAGTACTGCCATATCCCTGATCACATCCAAGGGATAATCAATGTGTACTTCAGCGGAATGAGACTGCGCTTCATGGCTGGCGAAAAGATGACAGCTTGACAGAGACTGGAGAAGGGAATAGTGACCGGGTGTACTATCTCGGTTGTCCTGTTTGTGATGGGCATGAACCTCATAATCAACCCTGCAAACAAGGAAACACGTGGGCCAAAGACATCTACAGGGTTACACCTGCCAACAAACAGAGGTTTCATGGACGATCTGACAGTGACAACACAGACACAGAAGTCAGATGGGTACTGAAGGCATTGGAGGAGGCAGCCACCTGGGCTAGAATGAATTTCAAACCCAAGAAGTCCAGAAGTCTGGTAATCAAGCGCGGATCAGTTACAAAATGGTTCACCCTACAAGTCCAAGGCGGAGACATACCATCAATTATGGACAGTCCCAAAGAGTGCCTGAACAAGTGGTTTGAGTCGAGCCTTAGTGACAAAGCAAATGTAGAGAGCATCAGATCACAGCTCCAGGAAGAGCTGAAACAAATCGACAAGTCCGCTTTACAAGGTAAGTTCAACGCATGGCTCTTGCAGAATGCGCTTCTCCCCAGACTGATGTGGCCCCTTATTCTATATAAAATAACTACATCCTCTGCGGAATGCTTGGCGAGAACGATCAGCAGACACCTGCGCCGATGACTTGGAGTGCCAATAAGCTTTACCAGCATCGGATTGTATGGGCGATCCAACAAGCTACAACCCCCGCTATCATCACTAGTGGAGGAGTTCAAAGTTGCGAAGACACGACTGGTTGTGACGCTCAAGCAATCGCAGGACAGTTCAATCCGCAACGCAAGGATTGAAACTAGGACAGGAAGAAAGTGGTCAGCAAGCCAAGCAGTCGAACAGGCTGGGCGAAAACTCCAGCAAAAAGACATTGTCGGCATCACCGCTGTAGGCAGACAGGGGCTAGGCAGTTAAACGATTACATTATAGAGCTCCGCTGGAAACATAGAAAGGAGGAGAATGGTGCAAGATGAAGTCAGAGCAACAGCAGAAGAAGACAGAATAGCGAAAGCTGTGGCTATGGGTGCCCAAGGTGCGTGAACGAAGTGGACAACGACAGAAAAAATACTGACCTGGGCTGATATTTGTAGCCACGAACCACTGAGGATAGCGTTCCTGCTCAGATCAGTCTATGACCTGCTACCGTCAACCGCAAACCTGCACAGATGGGTTCTACAGGAACACCCTAAGTGCCAATTGTGTGACAAGGCAGGAACCATGGAACATATTCTGTCATCGTGTACAACAGTCACCCAAGGACGCTACACGCGGAGACGCGACAGTTTTCTTCAGGATCTCGCGGACAAGTTGGAACGTGAGAGGACCAAGAAGAGGCCCAGACAGAAACCCCGAATGATTCAGTTCGTGAAAGAAGGACAAAAGGCGCCAAAAAAACTGCAGCCTACCAGTTCTGTGTTAGATGAATCTGATCAATGGGAAATGTCTGTTGACCTGAAGCAAAAGCTATTGTTCCCGAACATTATCCAGACAACATTAAGGCCTGATATTGTGTTGTGGTCTACTAAAGATAATGTCTGGTTATGGTTGAACTGACAGTTCCTTGGGAATCTCGTTGTGAAGAGGCCTTCGAAAGAAAAAATGCCAAGTATACATACCTGCAAGAACAGTGCAGAGAGAAGGGATGGTGAGTATGGCTCTACCCTGTGGAAATCGGCGCTAGAGGATTCCCAGCACAGTCGCTGTGGAGAATGTTCAGTGCCTTGGGCATCAAAGGGGCAGACAGGAAGAGAGCAGTGGGACAACTGAGCCTAGCAGCAGAAAGGGCATCAAGTTGGTTGTGGATGAAGAGAGAGGAGAGGAGCTTGAAGACTACCACCAACACGTAGTGTCTGATCAACACTGCGGACCCGCCGCCTGTAGAGTGTCCTTTGACTAAAGGGCCGAAACACTTGTTGAAAGGCGGTTCTCAGCTGAGGATGTTGGTGGTACTAGCAGTACAGAACTGTATCTCACTCATCGTCTTTCAATAGTCATTATATCAATTGAATTACATGTGCATGCGGAATATTGATTAAGGGAACTACAATGCAGTTAAAAGGACAACATATCTTGTGTGTGAACGATTTATAAAAGTTATATAAACATTTCATTGAAAAAAAAGCATATGAGTAACGACTGATTTTTTACTCTTTTGAACTTAAAATACAGTTGTAAGCACACACTGACGTAAAACATATCCGTTACAATACTAGTACTCGAAAGAATGAACCTAAATCATCCGTGGCGGATGTTCATTTCCAATCTAATTAAAATACAGTTTGACAACGTGACTTCATGTTTCATAACGGCATTGAACAGCAAACATTGTAAAGGGTACATAATTTCTGCACCAAGCCACAAAATCATTGAGCAGTGACAAACTTGTAATCACGACTTTATGTCGTCAGCTCAAAGACTGTGTTAAATATATTTTTTTAATATATGTGCTCGAACTTTTGTAACTTTAGCTAACAGACTTAGTAATGTATATTGCTCAAAACTTCGTATATAGAGTTCAATGACTTAGTTTATCGTGCTTTAAACTTCGTCTACATTCTTTTCAAAACTTTGTAAACTTAGTGTATAGTTCTTACAACTTCGTTTGTTGAGCGCATAGACTTAGTATAACATGCATACATATTTGTGTCTTAAGTTGGAATACATAGTACATAGTTTGTTTGATTAGCTCAAAAACTATATCTTTTTTGAAAAAGTTCTATCTCGAGCACAAAGACTAAATACATCTCATTCAAGTTTTAGTATATCCTGCGTTGGACTCGACTTTACGAACTTAAATAGTATGATATTTATTTAAACGTAGACTTAAAGCCTCGATAAAGTACTGAATTTTGTTTTAATGCAAATGTTTAAGGGCTATTTGTTAAGCAAATTATCTGAGTATATTATAAAATTGTTAATTGAAAAGTGGCTTATAATAGGTGTAGAATATAAATAATGTTATTTAATGAACATTCATAGTCGGCATCTGTTCATTCTTGATTGATATACGGTGTTTAAGCTTTTCTGAGGGTTGTTATAAAATATTTATCAGTTATATAAAACTAGTAATTGACTGGTTCCAAATGATTGATAACTTCCATTGTTTCCCTCTGATATAATGTCATAATGTTTAACGAATATAACTTTAGAGTGAAATCGTGTGTGGATTACAACCAAACTATGTGCTGATCAAGCTCTAAGACGTTCCAGCGAGTAATGGAAGTTTTTGTTTTGTGTTGAGTTATAACTATATTAAACTATTTAATGAAATGCTCGTATTAGACTAGATGGTTCCCTTTAATAGATATCATATGCAATTATGAAATTCACACAACGCCACTGTATGAAAATACTGTTCAACCCATCTTCTCTGTGCATTGTGATTTAAAATTTCACAATGTTTCATTTCACATCGACTTACTAGGGCTCTGCTTATGACTCATAAGTTTTCTTATTTACGTTATTTTTATTTAAAACATCGGTTTCATGCAATTGTTTCACAATCCGTTATTGAGCATCGGTCTATCACAATGTTTAATCTGTATCAATTTTTTTTAATACATAATTCACATTACACATATAAATAGCTTAGTATTCACCCATTGATCGTTTGAAAAAAAACTGGACTTTAATCTCATAGAATTGTGGCTCTATCCATCTTACCTTTTACCGGCTAACGAATATAGCATTAGAAGTTATTTTAGTTTATTTAAACAACACACAACGCAGGCATTTACTGACGGCTGCCTAAAACATAAGAGCGTTCATACATCGTTGCAAAAAAGAAATGCGTTTGTTGCATATAATATCTACATTTGTACTGCATTTTCACGTTGTTAAGTATAATCATGACAATTATCGTAACTATTTACCATGCAATGAATGAATATATGAAATATTTTTTAAAACTGCAAATACTTAAATTTGTGCTCGTGTTTTTGTCTTCAGTTTGATTGAGCTTCTGCAAGTTTGATGTATAGACGTACAGGCAGTGATTCAATAGTAATTTATGCCTCCGTATTATGTCATTTACTCGAACATTTACATATCTATGAAAAAATAGTCGTAAAAATATGTCAACTAATTATTCAGATTACAGAAAGATGTCACGCGAATGTTTTTGACAAAACTCAGCAGTTCAAAATAATCTTTATCCAAACTTAAATATATGTAGTCCGATGACAATTCTATTCCACCATAAGTTTCATATTGTGTTGGGTGAAAGTACAGTAAGTAGTACATAGATTAAGCCTGATTGATTTTAAAATTTAAATCGCGCATTACAAAAATTATTGAAATGATGGAATATATGTGTTTATGTTTTATCGCCCATATTTTAAAGAGCCATTAAGGCATTTTAAGGAATTCGACAATGGAGTGGTTGACGTGACAATAATTAAACCTATCCTTATACCAATCTTATTACCCGCGACCTCCGTATATAGTGTACACAGTCAATTATAGAATTTTACATGTCAACGTAGTCCCCCCCCCCCTCTTTCACGGTGATTGCTAAATATTTTATAACATGTAAGATTCATATAATATGACTCCATGTAAAGAAAAGTGCTATGTACATCGCCGAATAAAAAACACCGAAAAATTTCACTATAATACACAACACACAAACACCGAATGCTCGGCGTTATTTAAGTTGTGTTGCTATTGGTGACACAGTTACATGAATTGTAGTTGTTTATGTATCATAATGATGCACAATTTACTTTTAACAGGTAAACTATTGTCTAGCTTCAAATATAAGTTAATCTTGTCGTATATTCTAGTAAGAAGTTGTAAATTTATCAGCTTGTTTGTTATTTTCCATATTGAGTGAAACATTACAAGTCAATTCTAACAGTTGTGAAAGCAACATGTAATTTTAAATATGCTTGGATTATGCATAAAGTTGAGCATCTACATCTTGTGAGCTACAGTTGTTGTCAAAGGAATTTTGCAGTGACACAATTATTGGCAAGCATTATATTTAATCGAGCTGTTAAACTGAATAAAATTATGTTTCTGTATGCATATTGACACGTAACAAGTAGGCAAATAAACGTAATCAAATACTCAATCCATTGACACTTAACAACTCTAAGTAGGCAAATAAACGTAATCAAATGCTCAATCCATTGACACTTAACAACTCTAAGTAGGCAAATAAACGTAATCAAATACTCAATCCATATTGAAATTGCATGAATTCTAATAACAGTGTTATTAACTACCAAGCTAGCACACGTGCTTTCAATCGAGCCGTTGAACAATGTGAATGCAAATAGTTTGCGTTTATTGAATTGAATATAACATTACATGTCCTTAAACTGCTCATAGTTTATTTGCTTTCTTAAGTGTCTAAATAACTTCAAGTTGGTCTCTGATAGATCCGTCAATCCCCCACCCACCCCACCAAAAAAGAGAACATAAATGCGAATAAAGTATAATATAAATAAGCAGTAATACACGTCATGATAGTCTAAAAGAGACAAAACTGTAAAAATTACTATTCAAAACACATATCGAAGGCCTCCGTTCCCAGTAAAAAATAAATTATAACATACAAGGCTAACGAATTATTTAAATTACTTTAATCGACATCATAACCTCAAAACATTTTGTATACAAGGATAAGCAATAACCGTTTATCACAGCGGTTTAATGCCTGTTATACCTGTCTGCGCACTAAATACCAGACGTGTTGAAATACAACTTAGCGTTAAAGTCAAGTCGGTATTTCCAAAATAAAAAACAAAAAAAAACAAAAAAATTAATTGTCTGCCACACCTAAAAGAGTATGTAACATCAATTCCAACGTAAAACGTTGTTAATCAAATGTGTTATAACATATATAACGTCTTGAATTAATCAATGAAAAGTAACGTTACACTTGGCTATAGATCTAATTACAATTTCACTACGTCTCCATATTTTTCTTTTATTTACTTTGTATTCTCATATGCTTTTTTAAAACTTAACATATTGTCTCACATTATATTTATATTAGCCAAATGTCTTGCCAATATTTCCATGCGTATATATGGCTTTTAGACGAAGTCGGAAACTATACTTTTTCTTGGCAACAATATTGGGATTTCTTAAATGAGACACCACACCGATTATATGCATTTTCTTTTGCGATGCATTATCAGTATAGAATTTGTTGTTATCGTCTGCAAGTTGTTTATTTAAAGCAGATAACCCGTGCAAATAAGATACCTGACATAAAATACAGCACGCCATTTATTATATAGAAAATACAACAATAAAGCGGCTTCTGTTTAGATTAAAAAAACCTTCGATGTCACTCGTAACTTAAAGTGACAATGCTCTCCTTATGTACATAAAAATTGTGTACCTCCGTTTCTGTTGGTTTTATAACAGTGTATATTTACATTTCAATGGCGCGTTTGCATAATGAACTAGAGCCAGACATTAGATATTATTTTCCCTTTAAATAAGTGTGGCATGATGACATTCAAATATGAAAACCACGGGTCTTGCTGAGGTAAGATCAGATTCATACCCATAAATCCTTTCTTCTCTTTTACGCGTTTGAATTAATTAAAATGCTTTTCACCCACGGATAATTAGCTTAAGTATGTTAATGTAACTTGGGTGCGATTGTTAAAAAAAGATTTAAGTTGATGATCCATTTATCGACATCTTAATCAGTAGAAGGTTAAACATATTATGTTGACATTTGAAAGAAACCATTTAAACTCGCAAGATTATGCCCTTAATCTGGAGGAGGAGACGCAATTAGACTGCACGTTTGAGGGAGATGGCAGCTACATTTCAAACGGAGCCGGACATGTTGAAGGTGTCCCAATTATGATAATAATACAAGGGTTTTTGTACACTATTCGTTTTATGCAGTACTCTACATCTTTAAGAATTCTAAAATCTTTTCCTAATGTAATATCTTAACATTTTAAGATGGTCTTCTCATGACGTAATGGATGTGACAAAGCTGAACTATCTAAAAACCATCGACATCGCTGAAGGGGAAATCAGATTCGATCAACTGGACTTGTCCACATCGGTTGTCCTGAGGACTCAATTGACCAGCATTATCTGTAATGTAAGTTGGTATTGCCATGAGACAATTCTATATCATGTATTTCTTAATATGCGATCACGGCAAATCACAAAATTGTGGGGAATCACCGCGAAGATTATCTGGCACTCGCGCGACGGCAGAGTGACGAATCACGTGAATACTCGGTGATTTTCCACTCAAAAATAAAACTGTCCACCGTGACTCCGCGAATAAGGCAAAAATCACGGGTCGCGTCGTGTAGGAATATTATGTCCACGCTGACAGACGCTCTTTTAGGATATAACAAAATAACTATTTAATAAATAAGCAGCCTTATATGGTTTAGAAAGTTGTTAATTAGCCAGTAATCAATACTAAACTTAAGGTTATCAAGATGGTCTTACAGACAATGTATTATACATGTTTTTGCTTTTGTTTTTAAAATGTAATTATCTTTATTAATGATAGTGTTTTATGTTATATCAAACATATTTTTATTGGTAGGTAATAAAAAGGACTGAAACTAAATCAAATAAACTCTGACAAACACACTTTCAAATTGAACAAGGAAGCAATTATAAACTCACTGAACATTGACCACTGATTCATTAACACATTGTTTGTTAGCGAATGAAATCAGTGAATCGTTTATTCTTTCCTTGGAAAACAATGACAAAACAACTTAAGCCGAAATGGTAGTGACTATTGTCCTACAGACACAATGAAGTTTTAGACAAACAATAGCAGTCTGTCCTTAAATAGTGTCAAGGACATATAATAAATGTTATGTTGGGTTGTATTTCAGGTAAGCATGGACTAGTATTTCTTTGTCTGTCCTAATTGCGTTGTGTAACGTAATCTCAGTACACTTTAACATTCGTTAACAAAAGTTGATCCATTCATAATCCATAACATTATGTTATAACTAATAAAGTACCGGTTTATTTTATCATCATAAATGTCAAAATGGTCGTGCTGTTTTATCCTATTGCTTATAAAACATAGCCACCGCGTTACATCATTGAAAATCTGTATTTATGGATGTTTCTGTGCAACAGCATTTGACTTTATTATAAAACCACCTAATTCTATCATTCAACATTTCGAAGTCTCTTAGGTTTTTGTAATAAAATTGTCCGACAACTCTATCGCCTTTCATTTTATAAAGCAGGCTAAATTGTATGTGATTAGGCAGTTCACATACACATAGCATGTGGGAGAGATTGTACTTATTTCTTTAAGTTAGTTGGCCTCCCCTACGGGGGGCACATCAATATTCGTTAGACAGATTTAAATAGACTTTTAGTCTTTATTCTTAATATTGTGTGAAAAGCAAAGTGTTAAATGCATTTCAATGAACAGTTTTCCAAGTTGTGTGCGCCATTTTTCTGTCAAAATGGTATTGTAACGTTTCACTAGACAATTGAATTGCTTTATAGTTATAGGCTAATTTATTCGCCAACAGGGTAATAACCTTTAAGGCAATATTATGCACTAGAGTGAACATGTCAAATACAATTGAGCACGGATGGAAATATATGTCAGAATATTTATTAGGGACCGTAAGTGAATTGTAATTAAGAAGAATTTTCAATCCCTTGAAAACTTCTCAACTAAAAACAAAAGCTTCCTAAAATATCTGAAGAAACCTGATTTTTTATACATAAACAACAGTCAGAGTGTGATTTGACCATTATTCAATCCTTGACCAAGTCGTAGATCACATATTAAATAAAACATGAGTGACATAAAAAGACCAAATTTTGACCATCGAAAGTGCAAAGCCCGTTCCATGTTCATTTAGCAACTAATATAGATCCATGGCCTAGTGGTAAGTGCGTGAGTTTGAAGGGTTTTGTCATTACTTGGGGCAATTTATTACCTGGCTAGGTGCCTAAAAATACAGCTTGTTAATTGAGAGATTAACCGAGACTCTTTAGTTGAAGGTTGATCACAATTTCATCGACTGCAAACTTCACCCACGAGAGATGACGCATTTATTGTACACATCACACATTTTTAAAGTATGTTTTCCTTTTTTTCTGGCAAAAATCGCATAATATGCAAGTCTTGTCTTGTATGTGTACAAAACTTTGCACCTGTTACTAGCAACTGTCCCTGAACTTGGTACCAGTATTGATGTGCCTTATTTAAGGTAATGTTTTCACCAATTTTCTTAGATTGGTTTTGTCGAAAACATCTGCAAACGCCATGTTACGAACTGAAAATGGACAAGGATCTCCAAAATACCGGTTTCACAGCTGTCGCATACTTTGCCATAAGGCGTGGCTCCTATAAATGGTAATTTCGGATTAACAAAAAGGCCGCAGTCATGAACATGATTGTTTTTGTTTTTTTCGATACATATTTTGGCAATATGTGTGTTTGCTTTTCCATAGCTAGCAGACACTTGCGTAAATGCTTTCGCCTTCGTAATGCAGTCTATAAAGTTTTCATTTATGGGCGCTTTCCTTATTATTCTTCCAAAATTTGAGGCTGTTATCCTCTGCTGACGTTCAGCGGCCCATACAACACTGTGGCACTGGTCACGAGTGTTTACTTCTAGCGCCCGGGCTTCTCATTTGTTACACTGACATGTTGCAGGTTGTAACAATGTTGACTGATAATGTCCAAATTTACATCAGGTCTAGCTGATGTAATGGGAACAACACGCTTCTCTTTGACATAACACTGCATGTACGTGCTGGATAAGTGGTATCTGAACATAGATAACATTTATATAAATTACCATTGTTTGTCTGCTTTCAGATGTTTCGCCTCAGGATATGTTGGCCCGAAAACATCGCCTTGAAATAACAACTGCAAGCTGTTCAGGCAACTATGCACAAACAAATGGCCGAACAATTTGTTTAGAATGAGGAATCGACCAGGGTTAATAGTTCACTCAGGGAAGAAATGAAATCAGCTCATCACTAATGGACAATACTATTCAGTGCAATATCTAAAAAAAGATAAGGGGAAAAACAACTTCCAATATAACACCGGTTTTGTTTATGCGAAATGTTTGGCTATTTTCCAATTGCTGGTCCCAAATATAAATGAATGCCCATTTGATGTTGCTTGAACTATTTTCGGTATAAAAAAATTGAAATTCGAAGATCAACTCCTGTTAACACTAATATACCTAAGACTGAACCTGCAGTTCCAGCACATCACAAATCTGTTAAACATCAACCCTACAGATGCAGGTGACTTTTTAGAAATTTGTTTAACAACATGTTTTATCGGTTAGGTTCCGTAGCCATTTTGCTTGCCAGTGATATAATCATCAATATGCATAATAACTACGGTGAAGACTTTTCGGACACACTTCTTATACTGGATGGTACCAAATTAAAATTGGAAAGGCAATCATCATTACATTCACAAAGTAATTGCTACTCAGACTACAAATCAGCCACAACTTTGAAAGGGTTCTTTGGAATGTGAAAGGGTGCTTACAACAGCTTTAGGCCCTTTGTATGTCAGTATGGTCTGGTCTTGAGTGCAGGCCAGGTACCCCAGTGGAGTGTCATTAAGTGATGCCAGTAAGCCGGAATTTTTTGAAAAAAAGTAAGAATAAGTGAATTACATGCTAGATGTATTTTTATTGAGGTGAGTATAACATATCATCCCTATTTTTTCGGGTATAAGATGCGACTTTTTTTACAGACAAAAGTTACCTGCAAATTATTTTTCGAAACGTCTTATTTATGGACAAAAAGAAAAACAAGAAAAACAGATTTTTTTTTATTATTCAGAATTGTAAAAATGCGCGAGTGACAACCATTACCGGTAAGTTGATTGCAATTTTATTTAACAATTGTATTTTGCACCGAAATCAATCAGTTGAAGAAGACCGATATAACTTGTTAGCTTTCGGTCAAACCATTTTTTTAAATTATCGTATTACTATTAAGCTCATCACAACACTCGTAATGGTTTACACAATGCGTGTTTCACGGCTAAATGAGGCACAGTTGTGAATCCGAAATGCGTGAATAACCCGCTGTCACTATCAATCGATAATTTCAGGGGTTTATTGCAGTTTTATTGATTTGTTTGATCTACCACATTAAACGGTCCCTACAGTGTACTTCTCCGCGATAAAATCATGGCAAGTTACATAAGAGACTGATGATTGCCAACGGGTTTTATCCTCCCCTGGAAATTGTGTTTTTCATGCATAATATTATCAAAACATTTTTTTCTTGACACTTAAAGCGTTTTAACATATTAATATTTAAGGTATAAGCACACTTATGCATTTCGTGAAATATCGCCATATGTCGTACACATCCGTTACTCCGAACGTTATCCGGTTATTTGCGGAACACTACGAATATAGCCCTTTTCGGAAAATATAGCTGGATACTATTCAAAGGAGGTAAAAATAGTTACGCGAAGCGCAACCTATCACTCCCGAGTAGTATTTTACTTCACCGAGATAACATCAATTCTTTCAAAGTTAATCAACAAAATAAACAATGCCACCAGAACTTTGGTGGGAAGGTTATTGATGGAACGAAAGTATCGAAGCATCGATTTCCAGTCGATTTGAGGCTCATGAAGGTCTGGATCCAGTGTTGCAGGAACGCTCGTCCGAACTTTGTGTTTGTCAACTGCGATCAAACAAGGCTATGTGGGGTTCACTTTTTAGGGCGACGTGGGCCAATCAATGGAGATCCTCTTCCATGTTTCTTCCTACAGGCAGCTGGAAGAGAAAAGGTTTATAAACTGACGGTAATTTATTTTTCATCATGTTTTTTTTGCAAGAAACAAATCTTGTTTTCATCAATCATTCACCATGATAATGAACGATTCCGATGGATAAGTAAATCGAGCTTACTATTCAAGTCAGTGATTCCTTGGGGTACCATCAAGCATGGGATAATGGGAGACATACCCATGGCACAGTTCATGATTTATTTTATGTAGCTCACAGCCGAGGATCGAACTCTGGAACTAACACATTGTCTGCGACAGTCACTTGTCGAATTTGCCTCAGCCTTCTCTGTAAACAAGATATCTCTTGACTGTCTAAGGAAATGGTACCACGACTCAAAATTATATCTGCTGGACTGTCTGCGATCCCCAACACATCATAGCCCAACAACACGTCATCTTCTATGTCGGCTACAATAGCTTCTTGAAACCTCTTAACTAGTCCGATTTGCATTCTGAAGGCTCCTCGACCCATAACTTTAATGGGCATAACCCCAGCCCCTCGCAAACCAACGACACCATATAACTTAGGCTTTTCTCTCTCACTTAGCCAATTGAAGACCCTCGAAAATACAATTGTTTTCGAGGCGCCAGTGTCAGTTGTAAACCAACAGGGGTATCTCCAAATGTATCCTCTAGGTACATGCCTTCTCCGTAGTCCCTGTCTTTACACCTTGTAACTGTCACTGACTCCGATATATTTTCCATATGACCCTCCTGTTCTTTTTTACTTGCTTGGACCTCCCTTTGGCCACATTGGCTGGTCTCTTTCCGTTTAAAGGCAAATGTATGTCGTTCATTTCTTTACATAATGCATCATGTTTCGCGCGATTTGGGCATTACCTAGCGTAGTGACATTTCTGTTGACATTTGAAGCAGGTAACGTCCCTTTTGAAGGTTCTTCTTTGCGGCGAGTATTTATCTGGGTCTAGCTTTTCTATTGTCTCTTGCAGTTTTTTAACCGTTGCTGCTTCGCTTTTGATTTCAGCTTTATATCCCCCGTAGGGTGGCATATAGCAGTTGAAATGTCAGTCTGTCTGTTTGTTTGTCAGTCTGTGCGTCCGTCTGGCGTTACCCTCAAATCCGCCCACATCGCTCCCATACCCCGCAACGCAAGATAATCTGACACGCTTGAAAGCTTTCCTACTCAAACATTATGAATCTAGCACCTTCAACAAATTTGAGCATCAACAGCTTTCATTGATGGACATCCCCCCTAATGAAGCTTATGGTGGACTTTACAGCGGAACTGATGTCGTTGGCGTTTTCATTCAATAGAAATTTTCTCGTCACACAAAACTCATTAAAGTCCTGACATTTACAAATAAGTTGATATGGTGTTTATGTACATGTGTGGATGAATTAATCTTCGCTGAATCGCACTACGTTGTCTGATTTTTTTAATAATGCGATATATATGTTGAAAAACATATAGAACGTACACACCCTGTAGAAGTATCCGAGAATTTTCAAAACATCCGGTCCTTCATGCCACCTCGGAAGTGGCGTTGGCTCATTTATTAATGCATCGTAAAAAAGAATTGGGGCCCGTGATTAACGGCCGTGAATGTAATTATAACTTTAATCAGATTTCACTTAACTAATTAGTATCGTCTTGATGATGCGATTCTAATGAGCACCAACGACATATGCTTTTATGAAGAACACATGTTTATTTGCCTGTGAAAGACCCATTCGCTCCCGTTATTTAGAGCCCTACTATAAGTAAAACAAAAAACGACCGTGTTGATCTGCATGATCTGTTGTATTTTCGTCTCTCTGAACCTCACGTTACCACTAAAAAACAAGTTGAATGCAGACAATTATTTCCGATCGTCGCTTGAAATATATTTTTTCAGAAATAAGCATTTTAATCTTATTTAAAAGTTTCTATTATAATATTAATAGTAAACATTAATAGTTATTTAATTTTTGAAAACGAACAACGCCATTGGTTATATGTCACGCGTGTTTGTAATTGTTTTATGCATAGATTCCCAATGTGTGGCACTTGACTATGCACATTGATTCGTACTTCAAAATGTTTGGTAAGACAATACTACACATAAATACATTTCAGGTAGAAGATAACATTCGGTTACCAGAGTGCCTTATGTGTTGAGAGTCTCTGTAATACTTGGCTTATATGCGTTATCCGATCAAAAGTCTGTTATCTTATTGTCCCGCAATATACATGTATATAGTGAACTGAAAACGGAGAATATTATTTGGATTTCAATTATGAAACCGCACGTATACATTCTGTATTTCTGTAAAATTTCTTGACTACTTCGTTAAACAAAAGGTCCGCAATAAAGTTCGTTGAACGTATAATTAGTCAGCATTTGTGTGAAAACCATGACGTTGTAATATTACAAAGATATATCTAAGACTTATCGAACATTGTTAGTTTCAGATACATCGTAAAGCTGGATTAAATCAAACGTCATATGCATATTATATGAACAATACCAATTCCGTTTGTATTAACGCAAATCAGCATAATTTAAAAACAATACATTTTGGTGCAGTAGGAATAAACAGTTTTGTACTAGAACACCCATACTATCCCGAAAATAATTTTGAAAGCATTCCTGCCATCCTCACGCAGACTAGCACTACGTGATAGATGACAACAAAATGCTAAGTTTACCTCCCCCGGACGTATGTGCATCATTATATAGTTACATATTTATACTTTTAATGCTTCCGATCACCTCCAAGACATAGAAATTCCGCCACCAAAATAAATTTATTTATTTTCCCCCAAATTCTATGACATGTTTTAAAATTATTTTAGTAAACACTCGCTCACCGAATCTAAATAAATGTCGAGTCCCACGTCTGATAAGTGAATTCCATCGTTTCTGAAAAAGCTTGTCGACTTTTAACACGTCTCCCCCTACAGCGCGCATCAGTTTATGGCCAAATTGATTAACACGTTTTCTCTTTTCCTCAAATGGTTTATTTTCCGTTTCCAAAGCCCTCCAATTAAATCTGGGCAAAATGTCCGTCCATACTATTATGCTCGCCGGAAATGCCCTATTGAAATATTCAATTGATTCTTGAATGTTTTAAATGAAACTTGAATGTTATGCCGGACCGAATCATTAACCCCCAGGTGGACTAATAATACCTTCGGTGGCAACCGGAATAGAGCGGGGAGCTGAATTTGGTGTTCGTAGTCTGCCCACCCCTTACCGCACAAGTCTCACCCGGGAGGTTCAGGTCCGGCATCCCTCGCGGCTCAGCCCGTTGACCGGCCCAGTAGATATCGAATCTCCCATAATCCAAATCTCTGAAATAATATTTATAGAGGAGCAGTTTCCTAATATATGACATACGTATTCGATTTTCACCTGCCCATCCGCATAATGTGATCGTTTGACACCCCCCGTACTTGCTTAATGTGTCGCTCTGCCTATTTTAAAACTGTGTGATTTAAAAACATTGCAATCAAAGCCAGACTGTATTAAACACTTTTTAAGTACTGCTGAAAATTGGTAGCGTGTGACTGGTCTACAGTTGTTATGCACGAAAAGCTAGCCCGATGTAACGGGCCGAATGTCAAATTATAGTTTGAGATTGCAAACTGGGCATATCAATGTATTTGTTTCACAAGAAAGTCTTAAGTTAACAGGATTTCAAAACTGATTAGTTTTTGACTGTCTTAAACATTTCATAACCTGCTGATGACCGGCGGCTAACCGCACGTCTTCAAACAAATGTGACCTATTGCCATTATGTGTAAAAACTAATTCGCTGATTCTGAATAAAACAAAAAATGCCAACGTTAAGATAGCCGTGAACAATACAGATTCAAATGTATCATGAGCGACCATAGGAAGAATTGAACATATTTTTTCAACATAGAGATCGTTATAGGGGCCATGACAGGCCTTTGCAGGTTTCGAAATCTGCGTTTAGGTTTCGAACAATGCTCATAACTTCCATGTCCATTGAGATAAAACCTTCATATTTGGTATACATGTGTATATGGACAAGGCCTTTCCATACGCACACAAAAGTTGACCCCTGTGACCTTGACCTTGAGCTAATAATCCGCGTTTAGGTTTTGAAATCTGCGTTTAGGTTTCGAAAAATGCTCATAACTTCAGATATAACCTTCATATTTGGTATGCATGTGTATATGGACAAGGCCTTTCCATACAAACACATTTTTTTAACCTTGACCTAAAACTTAGGGTCCGCGTTTTGGTTTCTAAATCTGCGTTTAGGTTTCGAAAAATTCTCATAACTTCTATGTCCCTTGATATATAACCTTCATATTTGGCCTGAAGTATTTTGCTTACAACAAATATGTCCGAAATGCAGTACCAACCGTTAATCCTATGATCCTATGACAAAATGACAACCCCGATTTGTATGTAGTTATAGTAGACGGCGAATAATGCCTCTCAAAACAATACGTAACGAACATAATTACATGGCTAACAGGAGCTGGCCATACTGCAGCTAACCTTTACAACTACCTGAATTTATTAAATGAACATATCGCCGTTTTAAATGCTTATTGTGTGTTTTAGAAATGCCTACGAGTATCACTTCTTAAGCTCTATATTGAATATATTCCATAGATAAGTCGGCATTGGAGTAGATGCCGTGTCCGCAAATGGGGCCAGTCTCCGAAAACGCTCTTGCTGAAACCGTGATAATGCATCAGAAATATCGTTTATGCTACCGGGGATATGGTCCGCTTTTAATACACAATTGTCCGTGGTGTAATGGATATGGCGTCCGCCCAGCGACCGGGAGGTCACAGGTTCGACCCCCATCGCGGGAGCGCCCCCCAGATCTCCCCAAAGACACCAAGCACCGGCTCCATGCACAGAAAACGGACTCGAGAGCGTCAATATAAGCCCCAGGCCCCCGATGCAATCGATCCAAAATAAATAGGTTTAAACTAAGTTCAAGCCCTAAAATACTAAAACGCGCGACGGTCCCTCAATCTTTTCGTTAGCTAAGGGAACGCCTATTTTACGCATGGGTTCAGTAAATATTTCCATGTTCCGTCGACAACCCTGTTCAGATATGTGCCCAGGAAGTCATCCGAATAATGCAAAAGCTTTCGTTTTGTTAAACGGGCCTTGATTACATTCTCTAGAAATTTCGTAAACGTTTAAAACAATTTAGGTGAAATACTGTAACCAAAAGCCGCAAATTTATCGAAATAGTATTTTTCATTTAATAAAACCCAAGCAATTCAAAGTCACAAGGAAGGATTGGCAACAATCTGGTCACCGGTCCGGTCACCGGTCCGTTTACTGGTCACCGGTCCGGTCTGGTCACCGGTCAGAAGAAGAAGTTTTTCATCATCATCAGACCATTGAAGGACTCATCATCGTCAACGAGCTGCCACCATAGATACAACAGGATAGACATCGGACACGCCTCTCCTTCGTTGAGCACAACAGGATAGTCATCGAATACACCTCTCCTTCATTGAGCAGTTCTCGGCGTCGATACGCTCGTAAGCGATCACGTCAACGCTAACGGAGACACTATTATAGGAGACCTTATTTCCATCGCAGCCGAACAATATTTCGGCATCGCAGGTATATGGGACGTCGCCACTCCTTTCCTAGGCGTTAACGTAACTACTGGTCATATCGACGATCCCCATTTTATTCCTTTACGGAATATCATGTATCCATTCCACGTGTGTTGGTTCCCTTATGGCATCCACGCATGTTGTAGTTACCGAACCGTATTTGTACACGAACACTAGTTTGTTTAACTTTAGGTGTTCATCTCTCCTCTACGACTACATTGGACACTGTGTGCCCATCAATACTGATAATCTACCGTTGTTTTCCTGTTTACATTATCAGTTAGATGACTTCGTGGATGGTCATTATTCTGCGCCAGATATTTCCATTCTGATGCAGTCATATTATGACCAGTCCGGTCCGATCTACGGACATCGGTCACCAGTCACTGGTCATATTACCGATCACTGGTCACCGGTCAGAATACGTAGTTGTTCATCATCATCGGATTATTTTTACTCCTCTTCTTCGTTATCATCATCGGACTGTTCTTCCTCCTCTTCTTCGTCATCTAATGACTCTTTGTCGTCTGTTTTAATGCTGTCTTATCGCCATCGGATTGGACTTTTGGCAAGCTCTTCTTTTCCGAGCAGTTCTCGACATTGATGTCAGATCATATGGATTCCACCATATTTCGGCCTTTAACCGGTAACGTCACCGGTCATATTATGACTGGTCCGTTCACCTGCCTACAGTCACCGGACATTGACCGGTCCGGTTCGGTCACCAGTTACCAATCACCGGTATTACACTGGGTTTTCAAAGATCATATTTTGTAGCCTCACGGGTATTTTCTTCACATTACCTAGTTGTATACCCCTGGCTATGATTCTATTGAATCCAATAAATTATAGGTTCAACAATCTACATGACATTTTGTGCTTTCAATACTGATGTTCTACTGGCGACCGTTGGTTACCAAATCATCTCCGCTGACTTGTTCTATGGTTGATTTTCCTCACCAGTTTATCCATTCTGGTGCTGGACATGAACTACTAATACTAGAAGAGTATAAATACCTCTATCTGTTATTTCTACTTCTATCTCAGCCGGCTACATGCAGACTACTGGTCTTGCAGATGGTTCGGCTGAAGCGGGTTCGGAGTTTAACATTGAGGTCGAACATTACTATTTGACCTCTATAATCAAATGTATAATTTATGTTCGACACCCTAAGGATGAATTTTTAGACCGCCTTTACCTGTCGGCTACAGACTTTGCAGTTACTGTCACGGAACAGTTGGGACACTAACGTGACTCTTAGCAGGATTAGCAACACGACATTTTGTGTCGACTTCTGCTTTCTATTGCTCCTACGACAGTGCATGTTTTCAAGTTTCTGGAATCAACACTATTGCTGCTCTATCGTCATTGAAAGTTCCTTAGGACATGACTTAGTCTACACCGCTTTATGGCGGTAAAAGCTACTTGTCCCCTGTACCTGACCCGACTAACAATTTGGATGTATTTTCTTCCAAACTGCTGGGTCAGATTTTTGACATTATCATACTTTCGCTTCTTATGCCAGTTGTTTTTACTACTATCTTAGTTATTAACTCCATGTTGGAGAATTGATAACTGAGAGAGGGCAGATACATAGGATTGCCTACCAGCTTGACGGCATGGCGGCCATAGTCTTGTAGATGGCTTTGGAGCTATCGAACCTAGATTTGGAGGGACCAATCTTCTCTTTTCATCTTCAAGATTCCCTTGTTGGAGACAGGTTTATTAGAAATAACAACTTTTCCCTCTTAAAGTTCTTCTTATACTACACTTCTGGCCCTAACATGCCGTCTTGCTATAACTGGTCTTATTCCTATCGTAATTCGTCTGGTAAGGATCCTTGAAATAAATGGCTTAACCAAGCCAGATTTGAAGACTTCCAAGCCTTCTACCGGCAAGGGTGGACCTTCTTCAGGTTACTCCTTGGGTTATCACCTTTTTCTGCCACCACACCTCCGATGCCGGAGGTACCACTTTCAGTCGTATTTTCGTACTTCGCAAATCGATGACTTCACTACCTTTATTCTTCAGGATTTCAAAGGCGCCTTTTTATTGGTTGAAGAAAGAGGCTACTGTATATAGGTCATAGCCTTTAAAGTGTTCAACACTTTACTATTCTACTATATTTCAAGTATGTTTGGCGTGGGAAAGTTCGGCTTGCCGTGATTTCTTTCCCCACCCATCATTGACTAATAGTTTCGGCCACCGGTCGGTATTTACAGGTCCGGTCACCGGTTTTTCTGCTGAGACGTCTCTTCTTACGTCCATTTCAGCTTTATTTTTAAGTTTATTGGAATTAATCTCAAGATTATTCAATGACACAGATTTCCATCTTTTTGTCATTATTTCCCACTATTCAATGGTGTCTAGACTAGAAGATTATCTTGACAAGAGTATAGTTTCTTCTACCACAAACTTCCTTTCATCTTATACAGAGGTGAGCATGGAAGGTTAGGGACGATCACCTAGAACCACTTATCCTGATATTCTCAATTATGTGGTATCCTAATGAATATCACCTGCACATCAACATCTTGAAAAGCGAGCATTCTTTATAGCTGTTTATCATTTACAACACATTTTCACGACACCTTTGTGATGGTTTCAACTTACACACATCGGTCGTGGTTTACTTCTAGACACAGAGATGAACATATTATCACTCCTTGTATCTGGAAACCAGGAACGTATTTGTTCTTTGCAAGAACATTAATTTTTCTCTATCGTCTTACACACACCAGGTCGTCTCAACGCCCTGTTGGACGTTTTGTCTTGCAGTTCTTTCTGTCGAATTATTTTCCATTTGGTTTAAATGAAATGTGATTTGCGCATGCGCGGCAGTGTTTTTGCAAATAGCGTAGATGTAGCAGCAAAGTAATATAGAGGAACGTTGTTTCTCATCTAACGCTAGTAATGTTGAACTACGTGAATGCAGTTCACAGAAATCGATCCAGCAGCGTGTACGATTGTTATACATTCGTCCACTTGACATAAACTGGATACTTACGTTAATTCTATTCTTTTGGAATATCTTGGTGAGGTTTCGCCATACTTTTATGATATCTACTCGGTGAACCATGGGCTTATGGTTCTACAACCTTTTAAGTCTCCTGTACAATTATTTCAGGAACTTCTTCACAGGTCAAATATCATATCTCAGAGAGACATATTTTATACTGATCAAAACATGTGCTACTACATGTCTTGCCATTATTTGGTTATCTCTACAGAAGAGCGTTTTTTTTCTTCTGTTAGAGCTTCAATCCTTGCAAGGATAATTCCATCAGAACTGTCTATGAGGTTCTCTGGAAATTCTTTTTTGACTAGGTATTCGAGAGCATAGTTATTACCTTAATCACTCTGCTAGATGCATAGAGGTTTTTTCTCATCTTTTTTTATGATAGAAATGTGTTCTTATCTGCATCAAAGGATACAGATTATGCTGTTGTATACCTTGGTTTGTGTAAGTCATCACAACTCTGTGCTGTCTTACCTTAATTGGAACTGATTCGAACTATGGAACTTAACACTATGGTTTTAGTTCCCTTACCTTCCTTTAGCGGGTTTGACTTGTGTTATTGGGTTGCTTATTAAGCTTCATATGAACCATTTCATCAGACTTATTAACAGTTCCAATATATATTTTTAAGACGGTTTTCCTTCTTATTATGGCTTTTACCATACGGAGAAGTGAAAGTTCATGCTTTTTTTCTGTTGAATACGACCAATTTCAGTTGGATCTAATGTCGTCTTCACTTTGTTGTTGTCAGCCAGGATTCCTTGCTTAATATCAACTCCTCTATATGGCTTCTAAAATCTTCTAAAAATTCTAAAAAAGTTTCCAAGTGTTTTCTTAAACTGGTAGACATGAAGATGATGATAACTTGTATGGCCTATCGGGGCTTTGAAGTTCTATCTCAGCAGTGCTAGTCCATTTGAGATTCTCAAAAGACACTCTTTATTTCCCTAAAAGGGGGGGAGTGTTCTGCGGCTTCTATTTCTCAGGGTTAGACCTCGACTAAGGAAAGTTTACTTCTTATCTCTATCTACGGATTCATTCCTTTTTAAGATCTAACCGCATGAATTAAGAGCTCTGTCTGTTTCGTGGGCGTATATATAATCACACCCCAATTTTTTACTTGCTCCAAGCTGTTTTCTGGAGGAAATCCGACCACCTTTTCATCTTTTATCTTCGTTTTTTGAAGTGCCAACAATACAATTTGTATATGTTTGGTCTTGTTTGTGGATTTACGGTAGTGTCTTCTTTACGACATAGATATATTTACTCTGTCCGAGAAGTCAGTATTATACCGTTTTAAACGAAGATTTGCTGATAACCTTGTTTTGGGTTTTGCTATCATTAGCTGATAACCCTGTTTATGGGTTCTACTGTGATGGGAAAATATATACGAGGCTTTCCACCGCAGCTAAAAAATCAGCTAAAAGATAGCAAGTAACGTATTTATGACATCAAACAAATTTTTAAAGTAAAATTCATTTTAATTATTAAATACTTACGTGCTATCGGTAAAGTCCCACTTCCCACCCCGCTATTCGATTATATTTTGTATATATATATTGAATGAATAATGAGGGGTGGTGCTGGTTTTGTCTGGGTTGCATTGCACATGTTTAACCTAGTCTATGTTGCGGTATGGAGGTAGCCGGTTCCCAGTTAATTTCCGGATGGGTTAAGCTTTAAGATAGAAGGTAAGTATTTAATAATTAAAATGAATTTTACTTTAAAAATTGTTTTTCAGTCAAAGCTACTTCGCAAAAGGACGAGATACGTGAAACCCGAGCTTATATAGCGTATTAGTGACGTAGGACAGTCACTACTGAAATCGATTTCACGCATGGATTAATCCTTTCTGCTTGTATCTTATGATCGATACGCGATTTAAACCTTTATCTACCGGAGATATGTATTTGCTACTTCAAATAAAGAAATTAATTTTCATAGAAATTATTTGTTATTATCTAAATGGGATTTGAATTAACAATATGATAACAATAATATCTATAATCTCTTTTTTACTCCCCATTTTCGGTTTAAACAAAAATGTTACTTGGTTAAAAAACGTATATTGGCTAAAAGTGTCATTATGTGCTGCACACCGTGTATCATAAATAAAAAAAAGTTGCATCAATTTACTGTGCCGGTATTTGTTACGTTCTTTCTTTTAAATATTTTATTTTAGGTATTTTAGGTAGTTTAATAAATCTTATAGAGGTATGTGAAAAAATAAATCATGATAGAATAATTATTCGCAATGATAAACGAAACGCCCGCACCACCCCCCCCCCCCCCCAAAAAAAAAAACAACAACAACAAAAACAACAAAAAACAACAGTTACCAACAACAACAAAAAACGATGTATTCCTATTCACATGTCGAATGGGACCGTGCACAGACCTATACACCATACACAGATTTAATGTCGATGAAGATATATAAGGACAATTTCTTTCAACAAGTAAATGTATCCTTACAAGTTCATTGTATATGCATTCTGTATACATTAAAGTAACATGATAAATTCTAGTAAATCTCACTATAGGTACAAAAAATGTTCACATTTATTCCCATTATTGGTTTAAATGTAAAGTATGCAAAGCGTCATACAAAATCGACTGAACAACACATGTTGGTTTAATATATATATCACATAAGTATGTCCTACAAACACAGAGAAACCTAACAATTTAGTCTGTTAGTCTAAAAGTTTGGCTAACACGACACGCAACGAATTCCAGGCTATCACGACAACTAGATATTCGGCTAGAACGACCAGTGTTTAAAGTGTAGCATTGGAAACTTGTCAAACAATATACTTCAATTAATTTAGATGTGTTTGTCCCTTGAAAAGTTGGTGTATTTTTACTGTATTCGTGAGATACTGTGCCCTGTCGTGTGAGCGTTAATCAATGTATAAACAGTAACTTAATTAAGATTCGCCTTGCAAAAATTTTTTATTTTTTTTCCAATCTAATGTTTTCTCTTAATAAACAGTTTTCTCATTTTTTAATACAGAAACATGTTGACTATATATTTGGAACAACCGCAAAAGTGTTAATTAAAAATATATCGACCATCCTATCAATTTTTCTCGATGTAAATAAAAAAGATAAAACATAAAATAAATAAACAAAATAGAAATGAAA